>NC_056737.1:974884924-974899924 GCF_019279795.1 Protopterus annectens | reverse complement strand
TGAAATCAACAGACAATAGCTTGAAAATACTTTTCAAAAACCTATATACAGTGCTTACAATAAAATGCTGGCTCACTATCCATAGCTTCTGCTTTCCAATGGTATAGCAGGCCAAGATGGCACCTCTGCAAGTCACTACATCAGTGCCTGTACTGCTCACATAGAGGGCAATGTCATCATTCACTGTCTTGTCATACTGGTCCCATGCATCAGTATTATATAAGGGCCATCATAATAGCCCAGTAGTCACTCCTTGTGGTTTTTATGCATATTCTACAAGATTCTTTCTTGCTAGGCCTGGCAGAACTTTGTGACTGAAGAAACCAAGCCCACTAAGCAAGTCAAAATGAGGAGAAATATGGTAGCCCTTTGTGCAGACAGGTACACATTAAGGACACCATGTGATTTTCATAACTGAGCAGGAAGAGTAATGGAAAGCATCATTTGCACAGATAAGTGATAGTAGGGGCTTCATAGTGTGTCCATGAACCTGTGTACACAGGACGTATGAGCCAAGGAATGGACAGTAAAAAAAAAAGGTAGTATTGATTCTGAGTGATAGCACAATGAGTTATGGTTATGGAAGAGAATCAGAGAAAATCATGCTAAGTTACTTCACTGTCATAATCACAATGGGCAAGGCATGTTACAGCACAATACAAAGCATTGTCACCATATTGCAGGGGGAACCATGTTAAGAAGAGGAAATCAGGAACAGTTCTTCAGTGGAGAAGAGTTAGTACTGCAATACAGGCAAAGAATGCAAGATAACTGGTAGTGTACCTGAAGACACCAGTGAGCTCACATGGTGCATGGAAACAAGGTGGTTAGATATAACTGGTATTGTACCTCAAGACTACTGTGAGCTCGCATGGTGCATGGAAGCAACATGGTGAGATATAACTGGTATTGTACCTCGACACTATAGTGAACTCGCATGGTGCATGGAAGCAAAAGAGGGAGTATAGCGCAAGGAAAAGACAGGGTGCTGATAATTTGGGGGGACTCACCCTGACAAAGAACAGAGCACAAGGGTATGAAGTGTTAATCTCCAGGTGTGCGGGGGCTCACCCTGAGAGTGAGAGAGAGAATAGAGTGCAAGGACATGTCAGGTTACTGTGCTGGTGCGATTGGATACAACCAGACAGAGAAGAGAGCAGAAAGGTGTAGCGGGTTACTGTCTGAGTGTGTGTGTTGAGCTCAGCCTAAAAGAGAATATAGCTCATGGACATGACAGGTCACTCTCTAGTGTGATGATTACACTATGGTCTATGCACATAGTCTACAAGACATGCTATACGGGACAAATGCCTCTTGTACATAGATGACAGCATGGTCATGTGCAAAGAGGAAGTTGAAAGGCCCAGAATGTGCACAGCACCACTAGCCCATCAGAACAGTGCTGCCATAAAGTGGGCAGTGGCAACAAGTCCATTGCTGTTGTCAGTATGACACAAGATGAAAATGGTCATAGCATAGTAGCAAAGAGGTACATGACCACTAAATAGAGGTACAAAATGGGCCCAGGAGAATGGAAATAGCTAGAATACTTCATCACACAGGAGCAGAGAAGCCACTGCAGAGCCTAGGCACACCTGGTGCGAAGAGGTGAATCAAGCCTGAAAAGGGAAAAATGCCAGGGCATTTTGGGACCAGATGTCCAAGGAGTGGTACATGATATCAATGCTGTGGGTGGTCAAAATAGGACAGATGCATCATAGAGTCACTAATATGATACTGCATGCTAACATCAAGGCCCATTACATCAGCTGGGACAGGTCCACAATAACAGGTGGACCATCAACACAGAAATGACTCACAGATGGGGAAGAATTCCAGGAAGCCCTATCTGGGACATATGAGTGTACCCCTTATATGATTTAGTGAATTAAATGTGGGTGCTGGATATGTAGTGACTGCCTGAATATCTGTGGGTGATACACTAGGTTAGTTCTAACATGTTAATTTCCATTTGTACACTGACCCATACATAAAAAGGGGTTATTAAGGATAATACATATAATATCTGCTTTCCAGGTACACCAGGGCAGCATACCTGGCATTATAAGGTTATTCTCATAAAGGAGGGGGAGGAACGTTGTTTTCCAGCACTGCCATGGGTATATTACCTTTCTGCATTCACAGGTTCCACTGGTGGAGGGTCCAACAGAACAGTTCAGCACATGCCTGAGAACAACAGGTCACCTGTGCTGATAGTGATGGTGCCATGCACATTGCATAGTTTGATGACACAGTGTCTCTGTCAGCAGTGCTAACATTGGAGGGCATGCACACTTCCCCCACATTTGAAGAAAAGGTGTAGGAACAGGCTCAACCTACAACATCACCTCTATTTAGCACTAGACATCCTGCCCTTGTTAGCCTTACCTGGGGACACAGACATCACTACCAGACCTCTCAACTGTTCCTATTTTGGAAGAACATTACTATTTTCAGGCCTGATTTACCCATGCATAGTATGACCTTATTTTTTGGGTTGTGTCTATTTTCAGGCTTAATTCACCCCTTTGTAAAATTTTCTGACTCTCCCCTCATCACATATGATTTTTGAAGCTGTCTATTACATAGAAAGCTATACTACACTACCAAAATACTTAATGGCAACAATATTAAAAAAAAAGATAACATGTTTTACATCACCATTTTTCCTGAAGCAAAAATAAATGGTCTTGTAAAATAGAATTGTGCAATACAGCTCATTAAAGTCTACAGATTTTACACTGTCTCTTTGATAATGTGCTATATTTCTCCATTATTTTTGCCACTGTTTGTTTCTAAACATGTGTTTCTAAGCAGTATCCCACATTCCTATTGGCAGTGGGAAGAGTCATGTGCTAGTTGATATTCAATTTTTATGCTAATTAGATGTCCAGATTTTTAGCTGGATGTTCTTACTTTTCAGGGGCCTTTTTTCTATTTTCAATGTCTGCAGTTTGAGAGGTATGGTCACTACCACTGATGGCAACTATAAATCGCATTGCCTCCAATGTTCACATACACATCATAGGGGAAGAAACCAGGGATAATCCAGAAAGCTTGAATCAGGTCCGATGTCCCAGCTGTGACCCAGAGGGTAACAGGACTAACAAGAATCAGAGAACAAAGGATTATACCAAGAACCCTCATCCATCTATCAGCTTGACTAAATAAGCTACATGAAACTTCAACAAAGCATCTTTATTCTCCCCACTGCAGAGAGAGACAGTCTCCTAGCTCTGCCAGCATAAGTGATTTTATCTGGAGTAGTCCTTTGTACTCTGTTTCATCATAGGAGAAGGGTATATAGGTGCCTGTCACAACTATTACTGTAAGTCATTCTCTGACCAAGGTACCACACTTGATTTCAATTCACAGATGTGGAGGTAAGTGATCAAGCATAGAAGGCTTCTATACACACCATGGCAGAGATGGTCAGAGTATTGGGTGGCATATGTGAGGATGTGCAAACGCTGCATGGACCGCAGGACAACCTGCAGCACACACAGAGTGATATGACATATAGGGACCTACAGCAAACATACCTGGTTAAGGCAGTGGTAGCCCAAGTGACATCCACTGGTACATCTATGAGGATACCTGCAAATGCCTACCATGTGACTATTCAAAGGTCTGGATGAGTGGTGGACTGTCATAGGCCAGCCTTATATAGATCACACATACTAGTCTGGAGACTGTATCAATGTCACTGCTAAACTTGGCAGCCTCCCCTAGGAGTGGCCAGTCTAATAGTCATATTCTTGTGGTCTTAGCTGATAATCATCTGGCTCTTCCACACTGAATGCAATGCCTAGCTGTGGTCATCCGTGGGTTATGGACCCCATTCTTCTACTGCCTCCTACTATGGAGGCCAGGGTTGGGTTCATGTGCATGTTGCCAAAATACTACACTATCCTTCATATAGGACACATTCAGCTTCAATACTGCAGGGCTAGAGGGTACTCCTGGCCAAGGTTCATTACATGGAAGGTCTGCCTCCCCACTGCAGTACGTGACTCTTCTCAGCTTGCTGTTGGCATGCCTGACTAACACATCCACACCCCACAAACTTTACACTGTCACCTATGGCTGTGCCCCAGTCCATCTGTACAAATGATGATGACTGTACCGTGCCCACTCTTCTGGCCTGTGTAAGTACGGTAACATCTAATAAACAGCATGACCAGCCAGTGCACTGCTTTACATAGGTTGGTGTGTCTTAATACATTCATTAGTTTTATTCTGTGCCCTCCTTTCATGACCCATAGCTATGGGCCAGACATTACCTCTTTGCCACTGTTGTAACACCCTTTTTTCATTTCATTTTCTTTAACTTCCTCCTGCCTTTGATTAAGAAATTATTTACATGCCTCAGTTATATATTCCATTATTGTCTTTGATCTTATGTAATTACTGACTTTGTTTGAGTCCACTCCCTGTTCCAAAAGTCTGTTCCTTTGTGCATCTCTCACCCTCTTCTGTGAAATAATATGCCTTTGTATCTCCATTAAGTTGTCTGCATTGTAACTTTAGTTTATGTCTTCTTGTCTTCATGCATCTATTTTCTTAAAACATGGTATCAGTGTGGCCTCTATGTATTCCTTTAAATTTCAGCCAAGTCTTTGTCCTTTTCTCCTTCATATCATATGGAGACCTCTTTAGATCTATTTTAGGAATGCTATTGAGACTTTTGATGAACACTGATATCTTAAAATTCGCAGTCTTTGTGTTTGAACTTCAGTTTTGAGAGGATTAACACTCTCACAAATATCTGGGTGCCCACACACATAAATGCACACACAGACAAACACACACACACACACACACACACACACACACACACACACACACACACGCACACACACGCACACACACACACACACACACACACACACACACACACACACACACACGCACACACACGCACACAGAACACTGATAATATAAAATACTTCATAAAACAATCTGCATAATTAAACAACTATGTAGAAACATTTCTATAGCAGTATTGTGGAGTTTAGTGAGATGTATGTCAGGGATTAATGAACCTGGCAAGTAACTTTTTTCTGTAGGTAAACACTACTACTGGATGAATTTAGCCTCATAAGTACTGTTACCAATCAAAAATGTCAGCGTGGACCAATTCCCCAATTAAATATTACAACAACATTATTAGGTTTGATAATGGCTACTCTTCTACAGTGGCAGCAAAAAGGAAGGAATGTTTACCACTAATTAAGAAACTTAAACAACAATTAAAAATTCATATTTTATTTCCAGCCAGACAAATCTTCAGCACTCTACACCATCAGGAAAAGGCAACTCATATTAATTTATCTTTGCTACTTTGAATTTATAACCAACATTAATGCTTAAATCAAATAGGCAATACAGTCATAAATATAGGAACTGTTATTCCTGTTAACAATGATTACGGGTTACCTAATATACACTGAGAAATTGAATGACAACTCTGGATAGTTACATAGCTCTCAACCTCCCTTCTCCAAAATGAGGAACACTAGCCCTCATAATGTGTGACAAATGGGCAAAATGTGGAACCCTTACTAACGGCTTACTAACAGCTTCAACTAGGAAGGTCATATGATGGCTAAAATATGCTGGTTTTACTTAGAAAAAAGATATTTTAATGAATTAATATGATTCATTGTTATTTACCCACAGCTAGCAGTTAAAAAATTCCTAACATCGAATGTATGACAGACCCTTTCAATGTGGAACTTTGAGGAACATGAACTTTTTAAGACCCTAAATGAGGTACATTCCTCGTAATGAGGTACACTTGAGAGCTATGGATAGTTATGTTTGGGTTGTGCTGGAGATTATACTAATAGTGTCATTTGAATGTTGGTTGCATTGATTCTTTACTTATATTTATATTTGATGGCCTTGCTTCTATTCTAACAAGGCATTAATAATGTGTTTAATATATATAAATAATTAGTTTTTAGAGTACATGATTTACACACAAAATATTTTGTTATAAGATGTATAATAACTCATTTGTACAGTATTTATGATCATTTTCTTAAAGAAAGTTTTTTTTTTAATCGGTGGTAATACATTTCATAAAAATGAACAGGGTAAGCCAGGAAGCTCATGCTACACACAAAGAGTCAAAAGCACCACACTTGCATTCTTTAGTTTCCTGCCGGAATTGCAAGCTGATTGTACTGTTTTTTTGTTTTAGAACTCTTCACCTGGCTTCATGAAGCAATTCAGAAGCCTGGGTTTTCCCACAGTCAAACAGAGGCACTAAAATGAAAGTAAAAGAAACACGGTGATGTCACTGCTTTACAGCACTCAGATATAGTTGTTTTATCATTCTAAGCTCTTAAAGTGACACACACACTATTTTACTCTCTCTAAGTATATTAATAGTTTACCGCGACCCCTAACCGGGAAAAGCCGAAAGACACAACAATAAGCACAGACTATAATTTAAAGATTTAGTAAAACATACAGTAAAAATAAAAAAAAAAGTTTTGCTTTACATATTTCATATTAAGTCTACACATTTACTGATTAAATATCTACTTTTTCATTACAAATGATTGATTTGAAAGTTTTCTGCACAAAAACAAATAGTCTGATACGAGGAAGCAAATTAATTCTGTAGTCCACATATTTATTCCACACTGACATTTATCTGCAAACCATAAGAATAGAAGTCATGTATAAGGAAAAGTTGCTGATTATAGTTTCTGTATTTGCTGATGTTTCTTGTTAGTCTATGAAGGATGATGTAAGTTAGAGTTTTGTGGTCCTTTTACATTGATAGAGCAGTCATGGCATTAGATAAAGGTGATGCATCCAAGGCTACAACTATCTGTAAAAGGGTAATTTTGAACATTAGAATAAGATCACATACAAGTGAAACTTTTAAAACAGTTTTTAGTGTAATTCAGATTGCGTTACTTAAGTAAATGTTTCTCAGTCTGCTAACTCAGAAAAGGAAACTTGTTCAATACCTTACTGTTATCTATATCAGTTCAATTATGCTAACTGCAGCATTGTCATCTGACTTTACAATTCAATGTGAATTGTTAGTGTGTTAAATAATATTGTATATCAACCAAATCTTTTTATTTATAAGGTTGTTTTAAGCTTACATAAGTTACACTTCACCTTTTCAGGACTTTTACAATGTATATAATTACATACATTTGACACTGCTACAAGTTCATAGGTTCATAGGTTGGTACTGAGCTATCTGCCCGAAGGCATATATTAGCCCAGCCACGTTGTGCGGTATTCACCGCCCCTTTAGTAGTTCCCTAGACCCTTGTACTAGCAGCTAGTACCCTTGGCCCCTATTAGTTGTATAATAACTTTTAAATAATCTACCCTACATAAACCATAGAAACAATATCCAAACATAAATTATACAACTAACTAACATATGGGTTTTCATTTTGTTTTTGTGTTACTTACACTTAGAAAAGAAAAAAAAGAGAAGGTTTTAACACGAGAAGAAATGGTGAAAGATTTGCTTATAGTAAACATGCATTATAAAATTCATAAGTACAGCAGTGTAGCCTATATTTAAGCATAACTGTAAGACAATTTCTCTGGTTAAAGATGATTCTTATCAATCTGTATGACTTATTGATATGTTTTTGGGATTGTTAATTCTTCTAAACCTTAGTAGACTAATTTTAGAATATATCAGACTGGTTAATAACCATAAGTTTACTATTATAATTATCTTATAGAGTGATAACACTCTTTCTGACTAACAAGTAATGACTTCTCAGGCTAGGAGTAAAGTGCCTGTGATAGGAAGAGGGACACTTTGTTGCTTTGTCATCTTAAGTGTAGGGTTATAATAACCCCATGGATAGAAAGGGGTTCATGGTTCAGGTTTTGATATTACAATGCTGCTTATGTTTTTTTTACTTGCCTAAGTATATTAGTCAAACTAAAAGGGAACTAAAACATTCTTTTTATTCACAGCTTTACACAAACAAGAACTTTTTATACATTATTCTGCCTAAGGGAATACAAGTTCAAGTAAATCTACATATAGCAGTATTTAAATATGAAGGTGATCCCAATTAATGTTAATGGGGTGAATAATAAATTTAAGAGACTAAGTTTATTTAAATATATTAAAACTATAAATCCACAACTGATATTGCTGCAAGAGACACATTTATTAAATGAAGACCTTAATTTACTCAGCTTCAATGATTTACAGTATTAACAAGTTCAAGAAAAAAACAAGAGGGGTAATGATTTTATGGAAGTTCTGTCATTATGCCAAAAATAATAAGCTCATATCAAGATAACTATAGGATGCTTTGTATGTCAAGTATTTCAATAAATGGTAACCTGTATACTTTTATTGGATACCTGGCTTGGGTGCAAGTATAGTTAAATAACAGAAGAAGTAATCCAGCACTCCAAAGGGAACTTGATAATAGCTGGGGATTTCAACTGTACACTAGATGATGAAGACACTGACTCTATTACTACCAGAAGGAAAACTGCAACATCAAAAACACTAGCAGAATTTGTTGAACTATATAATCTTTAAGATGTTAAAGAATATGCAAAGATTCTCTGCATTATACATTTTTTTCACATAGGTATAGCACACAGTCAAGAATAGAGAGAGTACATATATCTAAGTAATTTCTTGTCGATTAACAGACCACAATGCAATTACTTTTGAAGTAGAAGTTCATAACAAACAAAATGTGACAATTACTATAATACCATCCTATATAATGAATCTAAAAGAGTTTAAATAATTTTATATAAAAGAATTGCAACAATTTCTTGATTAAAAATAAATGAAGACACTTCAGAAATCTATGTATGGGATGCATTAAAAGCATACATATATGGAAGAACATTAACTTGGCACAAAAATAAAAGGAAGCGATGGGACAAGCAATTAACTGAACTTCAAAAGGAAATAGATATTATTAAACTTAATATACAAAAAGGACATAATCAATTAGCTAATGATTTAGCAATGAAAAATAAAGAATATACTGAAATATTACATCATAAAATAATGATCGAATCAGAAAAAAATAAAACTTATTTCTTATTCAATGAATCCGAAGAACCAAAGGAAAATAGCAAATAGAACTAAGAAAGTAATTAAAATTAATCAAATAAAAGAAATATATAATCTCAACATTAATAAGAGAGTTTCAGACTTAAATAGCATACTAGAAACATTTCAGTCACACTATCAAAAAATTAATACTAGCAACATAGAGATGAAATTGGAAGAAATAATTAGAACTTCGTTCAGACTAATATAAATCTCAAGATATAAGAACAACAGAGTAGACACATTGACAAGCAAATAACAATGTTTGAGTTGCTGAATCAAATTAAAAACCGAAACCCAATAAAGCACCAGAAAATGACAACATAACACCAGAAATGTATAAGTTATTTCCCAAAGAAACTAAACAGTTATTGTTGAAGGTTTTTAACCAGGTTAAACAAAGGAATATTAGTTCCACTTTCTTGGAAATATAGTTTAATCTCACCTATTCTGAAATCTGAAAAAAATGCCTCAGAATGTTTTTCCTATGGGCCCATTTCATTGTTAAATGTAGATTACAAAATGTTTATGGCAATACATACAGAGAGAATTAAACATATATTACCATCAGTTCTAGCCCAGTAATCTCCATAGCATGTCCTGTAACTGCGTACAGCTATAGTGTGATAAAGAAGTTAGGTAGGAGTTCTAACCCCAGACCTGACAACTGTGTGTGTGTGTTTGTGTGCATGTCTGACTGTGTAGAGAGCAATGCGTTTTAGGGTACTCACACCCCTTATGATTCATATACCCACCTTTGGCAAGGCTGCTGATATCATCCACCTAGAAATACACCACTGGGAAGGCTGTAGCCCAGTAATCTCTGTAGCGCATCCTGTAGCTGTGTACTGCTCTAGTGAGAATTAGAATCGTGGTAGGGATCCATCCCCTCCCATGGCAGTTCTGGATGTAATGTGTGTGTCCCTGTCTGTGTAGGGAGGAAAGCATTGTAGGCTAGTCACACGCAGTCAATTTCAAGTGCCCTACTTTGGCAATCCAGCTGATGCCAGTCATTGTGGAATACACTTTTGTGGAAGGAGTACTCCAGTAATGTTTGTGGTGCGTACTATAACTGCATAGTGCTGTAGTATAATAAACTAATTAGGTAGGGGTTCTACTCTCAAATATGACAAGTGTGTGTGTGTGTGTGTGTGTGTGTGTGTGTGTGTGTGTGTGTGTTTGAAACCCGTAGCCTGTGTAGAGGTGGTTGTGACTGTGTAACACCTGTGGCCAATGTGGAGTGGGTTTTGCATATTTCTTATATAGTGGCCCTACTATATATCACAATGTCTACCGTACAGGGATAACAGATGTAAAATGGCTGAGAGGCTTGGGTACAAAGCCATACCCATACATGTAACATCAAAGCCAGGCAATCACAGTTAGCAACCTCAGTATCACCCAGAGCACAATCTCAACCCACGTGTCATATACACACACACATGCCTAGGCAACAGCCAATATGTGGGTAGTACACTGCATATTGGCCACTGATAGTAACTATGGAGTGACAGCAGTGGGCTGCAGAGGGCATGTGACCATGTCCATCTGTCCAATATGCACTTATGTGCAGACAGTGCAACTCCCTCATGTTCCCCAATGGACACCTGCACCACCTGTGGTAACATCACATGTGACTCACAATGGACATACCATGCCTGACAACATACCCTGTATGGACAGATGCCACTGACACCAGGGAATGCTGTTAGCATGCTCTCAATGTAGGTGCAAGGTAAACCTGCTGGCCATTACCAGTTCCCACCACAGGTGGGCGGGACTGGCACATCTGATGAGAATCTGTGTTCACAACATGGGCCGGACACCCCAGGTACAGGTCCACATGTCACTGTACATGCATGTGGGAAGTGAGCAAATCCATGACACCGTCCATGTCATGGAATAAGGAATACATACGTGGCAAGTGATGCACAGCATTGGCCACACATAATAGTCACCCAGGTGACCAGATGGGGATACAATACCCACCTGTGTGGGCAAATGCAGACACTACATCCCTGAGCCACAATGCAGACCATCATCATGTGGCCTGATGCCAAGGTACACCCATCGCCTAGTCTTGTACAGCCGTCTGGCACAGTCGAACATCACACACCTGTGCAGACATGCACCCATGCATGTCAGTACTGGCACCCTGTGTGTTTGTGTGTATGTTGTATGCTGCATATGTTCACATCCACACTCCCTACAACTGCCATGGGCATACTGCAGTATGCAGTCTGATGTCAGACACCTCCCTATACCCTTTGCCCATACAACCCCCATATGACCTGTGTGATGCATGTGATACCTCCACAGTGATGTGATGTGGCAATCCCACTACCGATGAGTTGTACTCCTGGCCCTGCCAAGTGTGTCAATGTGTGTGTGTGTGTCCCTGTGAGAGTGTGGCTGTGTTGACGCTGGCACCTGTTCATGTGGACAGGCACGTGTTCATCACCTACAGTATAGCTACTGTTTCCCTGTTGCAGATGTCACTCACCATCACATATATGTTCTGAGTGATCCACAACAGGTAACCCATGTGGTGCATTCAATAACTGCATCGAACCATTATACATAGTTGTTAGGGGGTTGATACCCTGTGCTAGTAGGTGTGTGACACAAACATGCTTCAGTTTTACCCTCCCACCCCTCCCTGACATGTCTTTGCCTCTGTCTGCCTAACCCACCCCCTCTCTGGAGGATGTGGAGACCTACACCTGCTTTGCTTAGTAAGCAGCATGTATATTTAAGTGATGCTTATGATCAGCTGATGGCCTCTGCATGAATTGTAGCCAATTGCATGGAAACACACTCCAATATCTAGGAACATCATGGTGGTGTTGGCGCTTTTCATCCACTGTGAGCAGGAACTAGATCTGTCGTGTGGCAAACAGCATCTCGGATGGATTGGGATTTACCTCTAACAACACACACTGTGAAAACAGGGTAACAAAAAGGAGGGGGATGTGCCTGACCTGACTACAGACTTTAAGTGCTGCTATACTGCATTTGGAGTAATGTTGGTTTAACAGTGTTTGTGTGGATATGGCTGTCGTACATGTCTCAATGCCTGCCATGTCAGTTCAATGTTTATGAGGAATCCCCATCTGCAGGGTCATCTGCAGACTGGGCAATGTTGTGTCTTTGATTTCATGTGTCACCCACAGAGCATCTAGCTGTGGACTGCAGAAGGTAGCGTGAGGATTGCAGTCTGTAGATGGTGAAAATCGTGATAGTCACTAACGTCATATCCCTTATAGGACATAGGTTGCAACAAACCCTGTTACAACAGTAAATATATGGTGCTATCACAGTAACATGTCAATATTGGCCCTGGGTATGTGCTTCCAGCCACACCTCTATCAACCTTTGTACATATGTCCTGCATGAAGTGGTGCATATGTGCTGTACACCAAAATTAGTGTCATCATATCTGAGAACAAGCCAGTGATATATCCGACTGCTACACATGTTATGTACAGTAGGGGTTACATTTCATGACATTACCTGGACATTCTATGGATGTTTGTACAGTACTGAGGTCTGTGTACCTATGGTGAATGTCAACAATGTGTGTATTGTTAATATGTACCTTAGCCTGTGTACAGACTGTGGTAGACGTCATTGTTCTAGTTCCCCTCCTATCAGATGTTACATGCTGCGCCACTATATGGTACTGTATTGGTGTACATGTTTGTAGGGCCATACACACACATGTGTCCCATACCACAGACAGCTATGAGACCAAACTGTGTAGCAGGCCAGTATATGTAGGGTAAGTCTGAGAGTGGCACATATGTGGACGGTGTAGAACAGATAGTCCATATACTGTAATATCACGTTAGCTAACCATATGTGGCTGTGGCTTTCTTCACATTGGTTGTGGTTATTCACTTTCACACAGGTGTATCTTTCACTGTGCTGTGACATGCCTGTTGAGCCTGCTTTATATGCAGGTACATGTGCATTCCCCCATAGGAGATGTAGGCCAGTGTTGAGCCAGGCTGCCTGCAGCCTGCACAGTGCATTGTTACATGCCTAGCAGCTTAGTGTACTTACCCAGTGAAATGTCATGTGCAGATACTTGCCAGATGTCCTTCTGCCACGCCTCCCTTAACAGTCAAGTATGTCAGACAGAGCAGTGGGATGCTGTGCAGATGTATGTCAATATCTAGTGAGTAGTATGTGGCCATGGCACCCCTGTACCAGCGGTCATAATGTATCAGGCCAGACAGGGGTGTGTGAATGCATAACCTATGGTGGCAAATATATACCAGTCGTTATGTGTTATACCCATCTACATGGCTGTTTACATCCATATTGTCAGGCATGGTACACATGTGTAGCACTAAGGGCTCATGTGTATACCTCTGGACTGTACAGAGTGTGTCAGAATGTCCACACATATTGACCAATATCTCTGCTGCAGTCCACAGCAGCATTACGTGCTAGCAGCGGTACTGTACAATGATGTCCATAGGATGTCTGTCAGTAGCCAATGGCACACATGTTACAAGCAGATGTGACCTTCCACACACACCATGTCTGTGAAGACAATCCCAGTTACAGTTGCAATAGTCTACTAGTATACCTGCTATACATACCTGACATCCCCTTCAACTACGACATTGGGATCATAGGGGCTGGTGCTGGGCTACACTTCATGTCCAGGACATATGGTGGAAATATATGTACATATACTTATCCAGATAGCCAGATATATATGTTTACACATGTGCACTACTACCAATTGACACTATCATGGCAACCACCCACTATAAATCCCCACATCATGTGTGCGTGGTCCCATTACATTTCCTGTGTGATGGACATTCGTCCTGTATATGGGCAGCATTGTTACCGACAGCAGGTAGCAATACCCCTTACAGGAGAACTGGCACACTCAGGGCAGACACATATTTGTAGGAGGATCAGGAACTACAGACAGACTGCGGGTAGAGTTGTGATATGCTTTGTACAGTACTGGTGTTACAGGGTGTGAGTGCACATACAAGTTTACCTTGGAATGCAGTCTGTCTGCATAGCACACAACTGTGGGCCTATTCTCATATTGGCCAGAGCTATGCCTATCATCTCATGTCTGTCCACCACACAGGTCCTGTGTCAGATATTACACTGGCAGTGTGTGTGTTGAATTCTATCAGTACATGGCTACATCCATGTCTGTTTCTAACATCAATTCCCTGACTAAGAGTATGTTACAGACTATCCTGTAACACCAGCACCTTGCTTTGTGTATGGCAACAGTTGTCCACATATGTGCCTGTATTCCAGCCTCTGTCCATCACCTACATACCAAGCTTTGCATATATGTCATGCTGTCGGTGGTTGTTCTGTAGTGGGCTGTGAGTATATCACACTGTCATTGCTGCCATCAGTCCACTGCTGTTGTATCCCCCACACATATGGTGGGGCTGGGGCCTATGTGTGGGCATCACCTACACAATACATGTGTGCCCTTATGCACTCCAGAGGCCAGTGTATGTAACAGTGGTATATGGCCCTGTATTATTGAGTCTGGGGGGGGGCTATAAATGACCTAGCCTGCTACAAAATGTGGGGGTAACAGTGCTGAGCTGCCTTAAGGTATCTGGATATACAGTACCATATACTTCACCTATATATACATTACTGACATGGATCTGGTTAATGCAGGACTACTGCCCCCTGACATACAAACTGTTCTGTTTGTCAGTGTGCTCGTGACGCTGTCAGTTATGCCATGTTATGTATTAGTTGCAACCCATGTGATCAAATGACGTCTTTACCACCTACTGAGTTTGTACAGTGTGTAGATAGAGGCTGCTGAACTATACACCTGCATTACATACTGTTGATTGTTTGGTATCCTGTGGCCTAGTTTGTCTTCCCTAGTGTGCAATGTG